>NC_133163.1:0-15000 GCF_040802235.1 Manis javanica | reverse complement strand
AGGGTTAGGGTTAGGGTTAGGGTTAGGGTTAGGGTTAGGGTTAGGGTTAGGGTTAGGGTTAGGGTTAGGGTTAGGGTTAGGGTTAGGGTTAGGGGTAGGGTTAGGGTTAGGGTTAGGGTTAGGGTTAGGGTTAGGGTTAGGGTTAGGGTTAGGGTTAGGGTTAGGGTTAGGGTTAGGGTTAGGGTTAGGGTTAGGGTTAGGGTTAGGGTTAGGGTTAGGGTTAGGGTTAGGGTTAGGGTTAGGGTTAGGGTTAGGGTTAGGGTTAGGGTTAGGGTTAGGGTTAGGGTTAGGGTTAGGGTTAGGGTTAGGGTTAGGGTTAGGGTTAGGGTTAGGGTTAGGGTTAGGGTTAGGGTTAGGGTTAGGGTTAGGGTTAGGGTTAGGGTTAGGGTTAGGGTTAGGGTTAGGGTTAGGGTTAGGGTTAGGGTTAGGGTTAGGGTTAGGGTTAGGGTTAGGGTTAGGGTTAGGGTTAGGGTTAGGGTTAGGGTTAGGGTTAGGGTTAGGGTTAGGGTTAGGGTTAGGGTTAGGGTTAGGGTTAGGGTTAGGGTTAGGGTTAGGGTTAGGGTTAGGGTTAGGGTTAGGGTTAGGGTTAGGGTTAGGGTTAGGGTTAGGGTTAGGGTTAGGGTTAGGGTTAGGGTTAGGGTTAGGGTTAGGGTTAGGGTTAGGGTTAGGGTTAGGGTTAGGGTTAGGGTTAGGGTTAGGGTTAGGGTTAGGGTTAGGGTTAGGGTTAGGGTTAGGGTTAGGGTTAGGGTTAGGGTTAGGGTTAGGGTTAGGGTTAGGGTTAGGGTTAGGGTTAGGGTTAGGGTTAGGGTTAGGGTTAGGGCTAGGGTTAGGGTTAGGGTTAGGGTTAGGGTTAGGGTTAGGGTTAGGGTTAGGGTTAGGGTTAGGGTTAGGGTTAGGGTTAGGGTTAGGGTTAGGGTTAGGGTTAGGGTTAGGGTTAGGGTTAGGGTTAGGGTTAGGGTTAGGGTTAGGGTTAGGGTTAGGGTTAGGGTTAGGGTTAGGGTTAGGGTTAGGGTTAGGGTTAGGGTTAGGGTTAGGGTTAGGGTTAGGGTTAGGGTTAGGGTTAGGGTTAGGGTTAGGGTTAGGGTTAGGGTTAGGGTTAGGGTTAGGGTTAGGGTTAGGGTTAGGGTTAGGGTTAGGGTTAGGGTTAGGGTTAGGGTTAGGGTTAGGGTTAGGGTTAGGGTTAGGGTTAGGGTTAGGGTTAGGGTTAGGGTTAGGGTTAGGGTTAGGGTTAGGGTTAGGGTTAGGGTTAGGGTTAGGGTTAGGGTTAGGGTTAGGGTTAGGGTTAGGGTTAGGGTTAGGGTTAGGGTTAGGGTTAGGGTTAGGGTTAGGGTTAGGGTTAGGGTTAGGGTTAGGGTTAGGGTTAGGGTTAGTGTTAGGGTTACGGTTAGGGTTATGGTTAGAGTTAGGGTTAGGGTTACGGTTAGGGTTAGGGTTACGGTTAGTGTTAGGATTAGGGTTAGGGTTAGGGTTAGGGTTAGGGTTAGGGTTAGGGTTAGGGTTAGGGTTAGGGTTAGGGTTAGGGTTAGGGTTAGGGTTAGGGTTAGGGTTAGGGTTAGGGTTAGGGTTAGGGTTAGGGTTAGGGTTAGGGTTAGGGTTAGGGTTAGGGTTAGGGTTAGGGTTAGGGTTAGGGTTAGGGTTAGGGTTAGGGTTAGGGTTAGGGTTAGGGTTAGGGTTAGGGTTAGGGTTAGGGTTAGGGTTAGGGTTAGGGTTAGGGTTAGGGTTAGGGTTAGGGTTAGGGTTAGGGTTAGGGTTAGGGTTAGGGTTAGGGTTAGGGTTAGGGTTATGGTTAGGGTTAGGGTTAGGGTTAGAGTTAGGGTTAGGGTTAGGGTTAGGGTTAGGGTTAGGGTTAGGGTTAGGGTTAGGGTTAGGGTTAGGGTTAGGGTTAGGGTTAGGGTTAGGGTTAGGGTTAGGGTTAGGGTTAGGGTTAGGGTTAGGGTTAGGGTTAGGGTTAGGGTTAGGGTTATGGTTAGGGTTAGGGTTAGGGTTAGGGTTAGGGTTAGGGTTAGGGTTAGGGTTAGGGTTAGGGTTAGGGTTAGGGTTAGGGTTAGGGTTAGGGTTAGGGTTAGGGTTAGGGTTAGGGTTAGGGTTAGGGTTAGGGTTAGGGTTAGGGTTAGGGTTAGGGTTAGGGTTAGGGTTAGGGTTAGGGTTAGGGTTAGGGTTAGGGTTAGGGTTAGGGTTAGGGTTAGGGTTAGGGTTAGGGTTAGGGTTAGGGTTAGGGTTAGGGTTAGGGTTAGGGTTAGGGTTAGGGTTAGGGTTAGGGTTAGGGTTAGGGTTAGGGTTAGGGTTAGGGTTAGGGTTAGGGTTAGGGTTAGGGTTAGGGTTAGGGTTAGGGTTAGGGTTAGGGTTAGGGTTAGGGTTAGGGTTAGGGTTAGGGTTAGGGTTAGGGTTAGGGTTAGGGTTAGGGTTAGGGTTAGGGTTAGGGTTAGGGTTAGGGTTAGGGTTAGGGTTAGGGTTAGGGTTAGGGTTAGGGTTAGGGTTAGGGTTAGGGTTAGGGTTAGGGTTAGGGTTAGGGTTAGGGTTAGGGTTAGGGTTAGGGTTAGGGTTAGGGTTAGGGTTAGGGTTAGGGTTAGGGTTAGGGTTAGGGTTAGGGTTAGGGTTAGGGTTAGGGTTAGGGTTAGGGTTAGGGTTAGGGTTAGGGTTAGGGTTAGGGTTAGGGTTAGGGTTAGGGTTAGGGTTAGGGTTAGGGTTAGGGTTAGGGTTAGGGTTAGGGTTAGGGTTAGGGTTAGGGTTAGGGTTAGGGTTAGGGTTAGGGTTAGGGTTAGGGTTAGGGTTAGGGTTAGGGTTAGGGTTAGGGTTAGGGTTAGGGTTAGGGTTAGGGTTAGGGTTAGGGTTAGGGTTAGGGTTAGGGTTAGGGGTTAGGGTTAGGGTTAGGGTTAGGGTTAGGGTTAGGGTTAGGGTTAGGGTTAGGGTTAGGGTTAGGGTTAGGGTTAGGGTTAGGGTTAGGGTTAGGGTTAGGGTTAGGGTTAGGGTTAGGGTTAGGGTTAGGGTTAGGGTTAGGGTTAGGGTTAGGGTTAGGGTTAGGGTTAGGGTTAGGGTTAGGGTTAGGGTTAGGGTTAGGGTTAGGGTTAGGGTTAGGGTTAGGGTTAGGGTTAGGGTTAGGGTTAGGGTTAGGGTTAGGGTTAGGGTTAGGGTTAGGGTTAGGGTTAGGGTTAGGGTTAGGGTTAGGGTTAGGGTTAGGGTTAGGGTTAGGGTTAGGGTTAGGGTTAGGGTTAGGGTTAGGGTTAGGGTTAGGGTTAGGGTTAGGGTTAGGGTTAGGGTTAGGGTTAGGGTTAGGGTTAGGGTTAGGGTTAGGGTTAGGGTTAGGGTTAGGGTTAGGGTTAGGGTTAGGGTTAGGGTTAGGGTTAGGGTTAGGGTTAGGGTTAGGGTTAGGGTTAGGGTTAGGGTTAGGGTTAGGGTTAGGGTTAGGGTTAGGGTTAGGGTTAGGGTTAGGGTTAGGGTTAGGGTTAGGGTTAGGGTTAGGGTTAGGGTTAGGGTTAGGGTTAGGGTTAGGGTTAGGGTTAGGGTTAGGGAACGGGTTGGGGTTGGGGTTTAGGGTTAGGGTTAGGGTTAGGGTTAGGGTTAGGGTTAGGGTTAGGGTTAGGGTTAGGGTTAGGGTTAGGGTTAGGGTTAGGTTTAGGTTTGGGTTTAGGGTTAGGGTTAGGGTTAGGGTTAGGGTTAGGGTTAGGGTTAGGGTTAGGGTTAGGGTTAGGGTTAGGGTTAGGGTTAGGGTTAGGGTTAGGGTTAGGGTTAGGGTTAGGGTTAGGGTTAGGGTTAGGGTTAGGGTTAGGGTTAGGGTTAGGGTTAGGGTTAGGGTTAGGGTTAGGGTTAGGGTTAGGGTTAGGGTTAGGGTTAGGGTTAGGGTTAGGGTTAGGGTTAGGGTTAGGGTTAGGGTTAGGGTTAGGGTTAGGGTTAGGGTTAGGGTTAGGGTTATGGTTAGGGTTAGGGTTAGGGTTAGGGTTAGGGTTAGGGTTAGGGTTAGGGTTAGGGTTAGGGTTAGGGTTAGGGTTAGGGTTAGGGTTAGGGTTAGGGTTAGGGTTAGGGTTAGGGTTAGGGTTAGGGTTAGGGTTAGGGTTAGGGTTAGGGTTAGGGTTAGGGTTAGGGTTAGGGTTAGGGTTAGGGTTAGGGTTAGGGTTAGGGTTAGGGTTAGGGTTAGGGTTAGGGTTAGGGTTAGGGTTAGGGTTAGGGTTAGGGTTAGGGTTAGGGTTAGGGTTAGGGTTAGGGTTAGGGTTAGGGTTAGGGTTAGGGTTAGGGTTAGGGTTAGGGTTAGGGTTAGGGTTAGGGTTAGGGTTAGGGTTAGGGTTAGGGTTAGGGTTAGGGTTAGGGTTAGGGTTAGGGTTAGGGTTAGGGTTAGGGTTAGGGTTAGGGTTAGGGTTAGGGTTAGGGTTAGGGTTAGGGTTAGGGTTAGGGTTAGGGTTAGGGTTAGGGTTAGGGTTAGGGTTAGGGTTAGGGTTAGGGTTAGGGTTAGGGTTAGGGTTAGGGTTAGGGTTAGGGTTAGGGTTAGGGTTAGGGTTAGGGTTAGGGTTAGGGTTAGGGTTAGGGTTAGGGTTAGGGTTAGGGTTAGGGTTAGGGTTAGGGTTAGGGTTAGGGTTAGGGTTAGGGTTAGGGTTAGGGTTAGGGTTAGGGTTAGGGTTAGGGTTAGGGTTAGGGTTAGGGTTAGGGTTAGGGTTAGGGTTAGGGATTAGGGTTAGGGATTAGGGTTAGGGTTAGGGTTAGGATTACGGTTAGGGTTACGGTTAGCGTTATGGTTAGGGTTAGGGTTAGGGTTAGGGTTAGGGTTAGGATTAGGGTTAGAGTTAGAGTTACAGTTAGGGTTAGGGTTAGGGTTAGGGTTAGGCTTAGAGTTAGGATTAGGGTTAGGGTTAGGGGGTTAGGGTTAGGGTTAGGGTTAGGGTTAGGGTTAGGGTTAGGGTTAGGGTTAGGGTTAGGGTTAGGGTTAGGGTTAGGGTTAGGGTTAGGGTTAGGGTTAGGGTTAGGGTTAGGGTTAGGGTTAGGGTTAGGGTTAGGGTTAGGGTTAGGGTTAGGGTTAGGGTTAGGGTTAGGGTTAGGGTTAGGGTTAGGGTTAGGGTTAGGGTTAGGGTTAGGGTTAGGGTTAGGGTTAGGGTTAGGGTTAGGGTTAGGGTTAGGGTTAGGGTTAGGGTTAGGGTTAGGGTTAGGGTTAGGGTTAGGGTTAGGGTTAGGGTTAGGGTTAGGGTTAGGGTTAGGGTTAGGGTTAGGGTTAGGGTTAGGGTTAGGGTTAGGGTTAGGGTTAGGGTTAGGGTTAGGGTTAGGGTTAGGGTTAGGGTTAGGGTTAGGGTTAGGGTTAGGGTTAGGGTTAGGGTTAGGGTTAGGGTTAGGGTTAGGGTTAGGGTTAGGGTTAGGGTTAGGGTTAGGGTTAGGGTTAGGGTTAGGGTTAGGGTTAGGGTTAGGGTTAGGGTTAGGGTTAGGGTTAGGATTGGGTTAGGGTTAGGGTTAGGGTTAGGGTTAGGGTTAGGGTTAGGGTTAGGGTTAGGGTTAGGGTTAGGGTTAGGGTTAGGGTTAGGGTTAGGGTTAGGGTTAGGGTTAGGGTTAGGGTTAGGGTTAGGGTTAGGGTTAGGGTTAGGGTTAGGGTTAGGGTTAGGGTTAGGGTTAGGGTTAGGGTTAGGGTTAGGGTTAGGGTTAGGGTTAGGGTTAGGGTTAGGGTTAGGGTTAGGGTTAGGGTTAGGGTTAGGGTTAGGGTTAGGGTTAGGGTTAGGGTTAGGGTTAGGGTTAGGGTTAGGGTTAGGGTTAGGGTTAGGGTTAGGGTTAGGGTTAGGGTTAGGGTTAGGGTTAGGGTTGGGGTTAGGGTTAGGGTTAGGGTTAGGGTTAGGGTTAGGGTTAGGGTTAGGGTTAGGGTTAGGGTTAGGGTTAGGGTTAGGGTTAGGGTTAGGGTTAGGGTTAGGGTTAGGGTTAGGGTTAGGCTTAGGGTTAGGGTTAGGGTTAGGGTTAGGGTTAGGGTTAGGGTTAGGGTTAGCGTTAGCGTTAGGGTTAGGGTTAGGGTTAGGGTTAGGCTTAGCGTTAGGGTTAGGGTTAGGGTTAGGGTTAGGGTTAGGGTTAGGGTTAGGGTTAGGGTTAGGGTTAGGGTTAGGGTTAGGGTTAGGGTTAGGGTTAGGGTTAGGGTTAGGGTTAGGGTTAGGGTTAGGGTTAGGGTTAGGGTTAGGGTTAGGGTTAGGGTTGGGGTTAGGGTTAGGGTTAGGGTTAGGGTTAGGGGTAGGGTTAGGGTTAGGGTTAGGGTTAGGGTTAGGGTTAGGGTTAGGGTTAGGGTTAGGGTTAGGGTTAGGGTTAGGGTTAGGGTTAGGGTTAGGGTTAGGGTTAGGGTTAGGGTTAGGGTTAGGGTTAGGGTTAGGGTTAGGGTTAGGGTTAGGGTTAGGGTTAGGGTTAGGGTTAGGGTTAGGGTTAGGGTTAGGGTTAGGGTTAGGGTTAGGGTTAGGGTTAGGGTTAGGGTTAGGGTTAGGGTTAGGGTTAGGGTTAGGGTTAGGGTTAGGGTTAGGGTTAGGGTTAGGGTTAGGGTTAGGGTTAGGGTTAGGGTTAGGGTTAGGGTTAGGGTTAGGGTTAGGGTTAGGGTTACGGTTAGTGTTAGTGTTAGGGTTAGCGTTAGAGTTAGGGTTAGGCTTAGGGTTAGGGTTAGGGTTAGGGTTAGGGTTAGGGTTAGGGTTAGGGTTAGGGTTAGGGTTAGGGTTAGGGTTAGGGTTAGGGTTAGGGTTAGGGTTAGGGTTAGGGTTAGGGTTAGGGTTAGGGTTAGGGTTAGGGTTAGGGTTAGGGTTAGGGTTAGGGTTAGGGTTAGGGTTAGGGTTAGGGTTAGGGTTAGGGTTAGGGTTAGGGTTAGGGTTAGGGTTAGGGTTAGGGTTAGGGTTAGGGTTAGGGTTAGGGTTAGGGTTAGGGTTAGGGTTAGGGTTAGGGTTAGGGTTAGGGTTAGGGTTAGGGTTAGGGTTAGGGTTAGGGTTAGGGTTAGGGTTAGGGTTAGGGTTAGGGTTAGGGTTAGGGTTAGGGTTAGGGTTAGGGTTAGGGTTAGGGTTAGGGTTAGGGTTAGGGTTAGGGTTAGGGTTAGGGTTAGGGTTAGGGTTAGGGTTAGGGTTAGGGTTAGGGTTAGGGTTAGGGTTAGGGTTAGGGTTAGGGTTAGGGTTAGGGTTAGGGTTAGGGTTAGGGTTAGGGTTAGGGTTAGGGTTAGGGTTAGGGTTAGGGTTAGGGTTAGGGTTAGGGTTAGGGTTAGGGTTAGGGTTAGGGTTAGGGTTAGGGTTAGGGTTAGGGTTAGGGTTAGGGTTAGGGTTAGGGTTAGGGTTAGGGTTAGGGTTGGGGTTAGGGTTAGGGTTAGGGTTAGGGTTAGGGTTAGGGTTAGGGTTAGGGTTAGGGTTAGGGTTAGGGTTAGGGTTAGGGTTAGGGGTTAGGGTTAGGGTTAGGGTTAGGGTTAGGGGTTAGGGTTAGGGTTAGGGTTAGGGTTAGGGTTAGGGTTAGGGTTAGGGTTAGGGTTAGGGTTAGGGTTAGGGTTAGGGTTAGGGTTAGGGTTAGGGTTAGGGTTAGGGTTAGGGTTAGGGTTAGGGTTAGGGTTAGGGTTAGGGTTAGGGTTAGGGTTAGGGTTAGGGTTAGGGTTAGGGTTAGGGTTAGGGTTAGGGTTAGGGTTAGGGTTAGGGTTAGGGTTAGGGTTAGGGTTAGGGTTAGGGTTAGGGTTAGGGTTAGGGTTAGGGTTAGGGTTAGGGTTAGGGTTAGGGTTAGGGTTAGGGTTAGGGTTAGGGTTAGGGTTAGGGTTAGGGTTAGGGTTAGGGTTAGGGTTAGGGTTAGGGTTAGGGTTAGGGTTAGGGTTAGGGTTAGGGTTAGGGTTAGGGTTAGGGTTAGGGTTAGGGTTAGGGTTAGGGTTAGGGTTAGGGTTAGGGTTAGGGTTAGGGTTAGGGTTAGGGTTAGGGTTAGGGTTAGGGTTAGGGTTAGGGTTAGGGTTAGGGTTAGGGTTAGGGTTAGGGTTAGGGTTAGGGTTAGGGTTAGGGTTAGGGTTAGGTTAGATTAGGGTTAGGGTTAGGGTTAGGTTAGGGTTAGGTTAGGGTTAGGGTTAGGTTAGATTAGGGTTAGGGTTATGTTAGAATAGGGTTAGGGTTAGGATTAGATTAGGGTTAGGGTTAGTTTGGGGTTAGGTTAGGGTTAGTGTTAGGTTAGGGTTAGGGTTAGGGTTAGGGTTAGGGTTAGGGTTAGGGTTAGGGTTAGGGTTAGGGTTAGGGTTAGGGTTAGGGTTAGGGTTAGGGTTAGGGTTAGGGTTAGGGTTAGGGTTAGGGTTAGGGTTAGGGTTAGGGTTAGGGTTAGGGTTAGGGTTAGGGTTAGGGTTAGGGTTTAGGGTTAGGGTTAGGGTTAGGGTTAGGGTTAGGGTTAGGGTTAGGGTTAGGGTTAGGGTTAGGGTTAGGGTTAGGGTTAGGGTTAGGGTTAGGGTTAGGGTTAGGGTTAGGGTTAGGGTTAGGGTTAGGGTTAGGGTTAGGGTTAGGGTTAGGGTTAGGGTTAGGGTTAGGGTTAGGGTTAGGGTTAGGGTTAGGGTTAGGGTTAGGGTTAGGGTTAGGGTTAGGGTTAGGGTTAGGGTTAGGGTTAGGGTTAGGGTTAGGGTTAGGGTTAGGGTTAGGGTTAGGGTTAGGGTTAGGGTTAGGGTTAGGGTTAGGGTTAGGGTTAGGGTTAGGGTTAGGGTTAGGGTTAGGGTTAGGGTTAGGGTTAGGGTTAGGGTTAGGGTTAGGGTTAGGGTTAGGGTTAGGGTTAGGGTTAGGGTTAGGGTTAGGGTTAGGGTTAGGGTTAGGGTTAGGGTTAGGGTTAGGGTTAGGGTTAGGGTTAGGGTTACGGTTAGGGTTAGGGTTAGGGTTAGGGTTAGGGTTAGGGTTAGGGTTAGGGTTAGGGTTAGGGTTAGGGTTAGGGTTAGGGTTAGGGTTAGGGTTACGGTTAGGGTTAGGGTTAGGGTTAGGGTTAGGGTTAGGGTTAGGGTTAGGGTTAGGGTTAGGGTTAGGGTTAGGGTTAGGGTTAGGGTTAGGGTTAGGGTTAGGGTTAGGGTTAGGGTTAGGGTTAGGGTTAGGGTTAGGGTTAGGGTTAGGGTTAGGGTTAGGGTTAGGGTTAGGGTTAGGGTTAGGGTTAGGGTTAGGGTTAGGGTTAGGGTTAGGGTTAGGGTTAGGGTTAGGGTTAGGGTTAGGGTTAGGGTTAGGGTTAGGGTTAGGGTTAGGGTTAGGGTTAGGGTTAGGGTTAGGGTTAGGGTTAGGGTTAGGGTTAGGGTTAGGGTTAGGGTTAGGGTTAGGGTTAGGGTTAGGGTTAGGGTTAGGGTTAGGGCTAGGGTTAGGGTTAGGGTTAGGGTTAGGGTTAGGGTTAGGGTTAGGGTTAGGATTAGGGTTAGGGTTAGGGTTAGGGTTAGGGTTAGGGTTAGGGTTAGGGTTAGGGTTAGGGTTAGGGTTAGGGTTAGGGTTAGGGTTAGGGTTAGGGTTAGGGTTAGGGTTAGGGTTAGGGTTAGGGTTAGGGTTAGGGTTAGGGTTAGGGTTAGGGTTAGGGTTAGGGTTAGGGTTAGGGTTAGGGTTAGGGTTAGGGTTAGGGTTAGGGTTAGGGTTAGGGTTAGGGTTAGGGTTAGGGTTAGGGTTAGGGTTAGGGTTAGGGTTAGGGTTAGGGTTAGGGTTAGGGTTAGGGTTAGGGTTAGGGTTAGGGTTAGGGTTAGGGTTAGGGTTAGGGTTAGGGTTAGGGTTAGGGTTAGGGTTAGGGTTAGGGTTAGGGTTAGGGTTAGGGTTAGGGTTAGGGTTAGGGTTAGGGTTAGGGTTAGGGTTAGGGTTAGGGTTAGGGTTAGGGTTAGGGTTAGGGTTAGGGTTAGGGTTAGGGTTAGGGTTAGGGTTAGGGTTAGGGTTAGGGTTAGGGTTAGGGTTAGGGTTAGGGTTAGGGTTAGGGTTAGGGTTAGGGTTAGGGTTAGGGTTAGGGTTAGGGTTAGGGTTAGGGTTAGGGTTAGGGTTAGGGTTAGGGTTAGGGTTAGGGTTAGGGTTAGGGTTAGGGTTAGGGTTAGGGTTAGGGTTAGGGTTAGGGTTAGGGTTAGGGTTAGGGTTAGGGTTAGGGTTAGGGTTAGGGTTAGGGTTAGGGTTAGGGTTAGGGTTAGGGTTAGGGTTAGGGTTAGGGTTAGGGTTAGGGTTAGGGTTAGGGTTAGGGTTAGGGTTAGGGTTAGGGTTAGGGTTAGGGTTAGGGTTAGGGTTAGGGTTAGGGTTAGGGTTAGGGTTAGGGTTAGGGTTAGGGTTAGGGTTAGGGTTAGGGTTAGGGTTAGGGTTAGGGTTAGGGTTAGGGTTAGGGTTAGGGTTAGGGTTAGGGTTAGGGTTAGGGTTAGGGTTAGGGTTAGGGTTAGGGTTAGGGTTAGGGTTAGGGTTAGGGTTAGGGTTAGGGTTAGGGTTAGGGTTAGGGTTAGGGTTAGGGTTAGGGTTAGGGTTAGGGTTAGGGTTAGGGTTAGGGTTAGGGTTAGGGTTAGGGTTAGGGTTAGGGTTAGGGTTAGGGTTAGGGTTAGGGTTAGGGTTAGGGTTAGGGTTAGGGTTAGGGTTAGGGTTAGGGTTAGGGTTAGGGTTAGGGTTAGGGTTAGGGTTAGGGTTAGGGTTAGGGTTAGGGTTAGGGTTAGGGTTAGGGTTAGGGTTAGGGTTAGGGTTAGGGTTAGGGTTAGGGTTAGGGTTAGGGTTAGGGTTAGGGTTAGGGTTAGGGTTAGGGTTAGGGTTAGGGTTAGGGTTAGGGTTAGGGTTAGGGTTAGGGTTAGGGTTAGGGTTAGGGTTAGGGTTAGGGTTAGGGTTAGGGTTAGGGTTAGGGTTAGGGTTAGGGTTAGGGTTAGGGTTAGGGTTAGGGTTAGGGTTAGGGTTAGGGTTAGGGTTAGGGTTAGGGTTAGGGTTAGGGTTAGGGTTAGGGTTAGGGTTAGGGTTAGGGTTAGGGTTAGGGTTAGGGTTAGGGTTAGGGTTAGGGTTAGGGTTAGGGTTAGGGTTAGGGTTAGGGTTAGGGTTAGGGTTAGGGTTAGGGTTAGGGTTAGGGTTAGGGTTAGGGTTAGGGTTAGGGTTAGGGTTAGGGTTAGGGTTAGGGTTAGGGTTAGGGTTAGGGTTAGGGTTAGGGTTAGGGTTAGGGTTAGGGTTAGGGTTAGGGTTAGGGTTAGGGTTAGGGTTAGGGTTAGGGTTAGGGTTAGGGTTAGGGTTAGGGTTAGGGTTAGGGTTAGGGTTAGGGTTAGGGTTAGGGTTAGGGTTAGGGTTAGGGTTAGGGTTAGGGTTAGGGTTAGGGTTAGGGTTAGGGTTAGGGTTAGGGTTAGGGTTAGGGTTAGGGTTAGGGTTAGGGTTAGGGTTAGGGTTAGGGTTAGGGTTAGGGTTAGGGTTAGGGTTAGGGTTAGGGTTAGGGTTAGGGTTAGGGTTAGGGTTAGGGTTAGGGTTAGGGTTAGGGTTAGGGTTAGGGTTAGGGTTAGGGTTAGGGTTAGGGTTAGGGTTAGGGTTAGGGTTAGGGTTAGGGTTAGGGTTAGGGTTAGGGTTAGGGTTAGGGTTAGGGTTAGGGTTAGGGTTAGGGTTAGGGTTAGGGTTAGGGTTAGGGTTAGGGTTAGGGTTAGGGTTAGGGTTAGGGTTAGGGTTAGGGTTAGGGTTAGGGTTAGGGTTAGGGTTAGGGTTAGGGTTAGGGTTAGGGTTAGGGTTAGGGTTAGGGTTAGGGTTAGGGTTAGGGTTAGGGTTAGGGTTAGGGTTAGGGTTAGGGTTAGGGTTAGGGTTAGGGTTAGGGTTAGGGTTAGGGTTAGGGTTAGGGTTAGGGTTAGGGTTAGGGTTAGGGTTAGGGTTAGGGTTAGGGTTAGGGTTAGGGTTAGGGTTAGGGTTAGGGTTAGGGTTAGGGTTAGGGTTAGGGTTAGGGTTAGGGTTAGGGTTAGGGTTAGGGTTAGGGTTAGGGTTAGGGTTAGGGTTAGGGTTAGGGTTAGGGTTAGGGTTAGGGTTAGGGTTAGGGTTAGGGTTAGGGTTAGGGTTAGGGTTAGGGTTAGGGTTAGGGTTAGGGTTAGGGTTAGGGTTAGGGTTAGGGTTAGGGTTAGGGTTAGGGTTAGGGTTAGGGTTAGGGTTAGGGTTAGGGTTAGGGTTAGGGTTAGGGTTAGGGTTAGGGTTAGGGTTAGGGTTAGGGTTAGGGTTAGGGTTAGGGTTAGGGTTAGGGTTAGGGTTAGGGTTAGGGTTAGGGTTAGGGTTAGGGTTAGGGTTAGGGTTAGGGTTAGGGTTAGGGTTAGGGTTAGGGTTAGGGTTAGGGTTAGGGTTAGGGTTAGGGTTAGGGTTAGGGTTAGGGTTAGGGTTAGGGTTAGGGTTAGGGTTAGGGTTAGGGTTAGGGTTAGGGTTAGGGTTAGGGTTAGGGTTAGGGTTAGGGTTAGGGTTAGGGTTAGGGTTAGGGTTAGGGTTAGGGTTAGGGTTAGGGTTAGGGTTAGGGTTAGGGTTAGGGTTAGGGTTAGGGTTAGGGTTAGGGTTAGGGTTAGGGTTAGGGTTAGGGTTAGGGTTAGGGTTAGGGTTAGGGTTAGGGTTAGGGTTAGGGTTAGGGTTAGGGTTAGGGTTAGGGTTAGGGTTAGGGTTAGGGTTAGGGTTAGGGTTAGGGTTAGGGTTAGGGTTAGGGTTAGGGTTAGGGTTAGGGTTAGGGTTAGGGTTAGGGTTAGGGTTAGGGTTAGGGTTAGGGTTAGGGTTAGGGTTAGGGTTAGGGTTAGGGTTAGGGTTAGGGTTAGGGTTAGGGTTAGGGTTAGGGTTAGGGTTAGGGTTAGGGTTAGGGTTAGGGTTAGGGTTAGGGTTAGGGTTAGGGTTAGGGTTAGGGTTAGGGTTAGGGTTAGGGTTAGGGTTAGGGTTAGGGTTAGGGTTAGGGTTAGGGTTAGGCTTAGAGTTAGCGTTAGGGTTAGGGTTAGAGTTAGGGTTAGGGTTAGGATTAGAGTTAGGGTTAGGGTTAGGGTTAGGGTTAGGGTTAGGGTTAGGGTTAGGGTTAGGGTTAGGGTTAGGGTTAGGGTTAGGGTTAGGGTTAGGGTTAGGGTTAGGGTTAGGGTTAGGGTTAGGGTTAGGATTAGGGTTAGGGTTAGGGTTAGGGTTAGGGTTAGTGTTAGGGTTAGGGTTAGGGTTAGGGTTAGGGTTAGGGTTAGGGTTAGGGTTAGGGTTAGGGTTAGGGTTAGGGTTAGGGTTAGGGTTACGGTTAGAGTTAGGGTTAGGGTTAGGGTTAGGGTTAGGGTTAGGGTTAGGGTTAGGGTTAGGGTTAGGGTTAGGGTTAGGGTTAGGGTTAGGGTTAGGGTTAGGGTTAGGGTTAGGGTTAGGGTTAGGGTTAGGGTTAGGGTTAGGGTTAGGGTTAGGGTTAGGGTTAGGGTTAGGGTTAGGGTTAGGGTTAGGGTTAGGGTTAGGGTTAGGGTTAGGGTTAGGGTTAGGGTTAGGGTTAGGGTTAGGGTTAGGGTTAGGGTTAGGGTTAGGGTTAGGGTTAGGGTTAGGGTTAGGGTTAGGGTTAGGGTTAGGGTTAGGGTTAGGGTTAGGGTTAGGGTTAGGGTTAGGGTTAGGGTTAGGGTTAGGGTTAGGGTTAGGGTTAGGGTTAGGGTTAGGGTTAGGGTTAGGGTTAGGGTTAGGGTTAGGGTTAGGGTTAGGGTTAGGGTTAGGGTTAGGGTTAGGGTTAGGGTTAGGGTTAGGGTTAGGGTTAGGGTTAGGGTTAGGGTTAGGGTTAGGGTTAGGGTTAGGGTTAGGGTTAGGGTTAGGGTTAGGGTTAGGGTTAGGGTTAGGGTTAGGGTTAGGGTTAGGGTTAGGGTTAGGGTTAGGGTTAGGGTTAGGGTTAGGGTTAGGGTTAGGGTTAGGGTTAGGGTTAGGGTTAGGGTTAGGGTTAGGGTTAGGGTTAGGGTTAGGGTTAGGGTTAGGGTTAGGGTTAGGGTTAGGGTTAGGGTTAGGGTTAGGGTTAGGGTTAGGGTTAGGGTTAGGGTTAGGGTTAGGGTTAGGGTTAGGGTTAGGGTTAGGGTTAGGGTTAGGGTTAGGGTTAGGGTTAGGGTTAGGGTTAGGGTTAGGGTTAGGGTTAGGGTTAGGGTTAGGGTTAGGGTTAGGGTTAGGGTTAGGGTTAGGGTTAGGGTTAGGGTTAGGGTTAGGGTTAGGGTTAGGGTTAGGGTTAGGGTTAGGGTTAGGGTTAGGGTTAGGGTTAGGGTTAGGGTTAGGGTTAGGGTTAGGGTTAGGGTTAGGGTTAGGGTTAGGGTTAGGGTTAGGGTTAGGGTTAGGGTTAGGGTTAGGGTTAGGGTTAGGGTTAGGGTTAGGGTTAGGGTTAGGGTTAGGGTTAGGGTTAGGGTTAGGGTTAGGGTTAGGGTTAGGGTTAGGGTTAGGGTTAGGGTTAGGGTTAGGGTTAGGGTTAGGGTTAGGGTTAGGGTTAGGGTTAGGGTTAGGGTTAGGGTTAGGGTTAGGGTTAGGGTTAGGGTTAGGGTTAGGGTTAGGGTTAGGGTTAGGGTTAGGGTTAGGGTTAGGGTTAGGGTTAGGGTTAGGGTTAGGGTTAGGGTTAGGGTTAGGGTTAGGGTTAGGGTTAGGGTTAGGGTTAGGGTTAGGGTTAGGGTTAGGGTTAGGGTTAGGGTTAGGGTTAGGGTTAGGGTTAGGGTTAGGGTTAGGGTTAGGGTTAGGGTTAGGGTTAGGGTTAGGGTTAGGGTTAGGGTTAGGGTTAGGGTTAGGGTTAGGGTTAGGGTTAGGGTTAGGGTTAGGGTTAGGGTTAGGGTTAGGGTTAGGGTTAGGGTTAGGGTTAGGGTTAGGGTTAGGGTTAGGGTTAGGGTTAGGGTTAGGGTTAGGGTTAGGGTTAGGGTTAGGGTTAGGGTTAGGGTTAGGGTTAGGGTTAGGGTTAGGGTTAGGGTTAGGGTTAGGGTTAGGGTTAGGGTTAGGGTTAGGGTTAGGGTTAGGGTTAGGGTTAGGGTTAGGGTTAGGGTTAGGGTTAGGGTTAGGGTTAGGGTTAGGGTTAGGGTTAGGGTTAGGGTTAGGGTTAGGGTTAGGGTTAGGGTTAGGGTTAGGGTTAGGGTTAGGGTTAGGGTTAGGGTTAGGGTTAGGGTTAGGGTTAGGGTTAGGGTTAGGGTTAGGGTTAGGGTTAGGGTTAGGGTTAGGG
>NC_133162.1:139168635-139175493 GCF_040802235.1 Manis javanica | reverse complement strand
CTAACCCTAACCCTAACCCTAACCCTAACCCTAACCCTAACCCTAACCCTAACTCTAACCCTAACCCTAACCCTAACCCTAACCCTAACCCTAACCCTAACCCTAACCCTAACCCTAACCCTAACCCTAACCCTAACCCTAACCCTAACCCTAACCCTAACCCTAACCCTAACCCTAACCCTAACCCTAACCCTAACCCTAACCCTAACCCTAACCCTAACCCTAACCCTAACCCTAACCCTAACCCTAACCCTAACCCTAACCCTAACCCTAACCCTAACCCTAACCCTAACCCTAACCCTAACCCTAACCCTAACCCTAACCCTAACCCTAACCCTAACCCTAACCCTAACCCTAACCCTAACCCTAACCCTAACCCTAACCCTAACCCTAACCCTAACCCTAACCCTAACCCTAACCCTAACCCTAACCCTAACCCTAACCCTAACCCTAACCCTAACCCTAACCCTAACCCTAACCCTAACCCTAACCCTAACCCTAACCCTAACCCTAACCCTAACCCTAACCCTAACCCTAACCCTAACCCTAACCCTAACCCTAACCCTAACCCTAACCCTAACCCTAACCCTAACCCTAACCCTAACCCTAACCCTAACCCTAACCCTAACCCTAACCCTAACCCTAACCCTAACCCTAACCCTAACCCTAACCCTAACCCTAACCCTAACCCTAACCCTAACCCTAACCCTAACCCTAACCCTAACCCTAACCCTAACCCTAACCCTAACCCTAACCCTAACCCTAACCCTAACCCTAACCCTAACCCTAACCCTAACCCTAACCCTAACCCTAACCCTAACCCTAACCCTAACCCTAACCCTAACCCTAACCCTAACCCTAACCCTAACCCTAACCCTAACCCTAACCCTAACCCTAACCCTAACCCTAACCCTAACCCTAACCCTAACCCTAACCCTAACCCTAACCCTAACCCTAACCCTAACCCTAACCCTAACCCTAACCCTAACCCTAACCCTAACCCTAACCCTAACCCTAACCCTAACCCTAACCCTAACCCTAACCCTAACCCTAACCCTAACCCTAACCCTAACCCTAACCCTAACCCTAACCCTAACCCTAACCCTAACCCTAACCCTAACCCTAACCCTAACCCTAACCCTAACCCTAACCCTAACCCTAACCCTAACCCTAACCCTAACCCTAACCCTAACCCTAACCCTAACCCTAACCCTAACCCTAACCCTAACCCTAACCCTAACCCTAACCCTAACCCTAACCCTAACCCTAACCCTAACCCTAACCCTAACCCTAACCCTAACCCTAACCCTAACCCTAACCCTAACCCTAACCCTAACCCTAACCCTAACCCTAACCCTAACCCTAACCCTAACCCTAACCCTAACCCTAACCCTAACCCTAACCCTAACCCTAACCCTAACCCTAACCCTAACCCTAACCCTAACCCTAACCCTAACCCTAACCCTAACCCTAACCCTAACCCTAACCCTAACCCTAACCCTAACCCTAACCCTAACCCTAACCCTAACCCTAACCCTAACCCTAACCCTAACCCTAACCCTAACCCTAACCCTAACCCTAACCCTAACCCTAACCCTAACCCTAACCCTAACCCTAACCCTAACCCTAACCCTAACCCTAACCCTAACCCTAACCCTAACCCTAACCCTAACCCTAACCCTAACCCTAACCCTAACCCTAACCCTAACCCTAACCCTAACCCTAACCCTAACCCTAACCCTAACCCTAACCCTAACCCTAACCCTAACCCTAACCCTAACCCTAACCCTAACCCTAACCCTAACCCTAACCCTAACCCTAACCCTAACCCTAACCCTAACCCTAACCCTAACCCTAACCCTAACCCTAACCCTAACCCTAACCCTAACCCTAACCCTAACCCTAACCCTAACCCTAACCCTAACCCTAACCCTAACCCTAACCCTAACCCTAACCCTAACCCTAACCCTAACCCTAACCCTAACCCTAACCCTAACCCTAACCCTAACCCTAACCCTAACCCTAACCCTAACCCTAACCCTAACCCTAACCCTAACCCTAACCCTAACCCTAACCCTAACCCTAACCCTAACCCTAACCCTAACCCTAACCCTAACCCTAACCCTAACCCTAACCCTAACCCTAACCCTAACCCTAACCCTAACCCTAACCCTAACCCTAACCCTAACCCTAACCCTAACCCTAACCCTAACCCTAACCCTAACCCTAACCCTAACCCTAACCCTAACCCTAACCCTAACCCTAACCCTAACCCTAACCCTAACCCTAACCCTAACCCTAACCCTAACCCTAACCCTAACCCTAACCCTAACCCTAACCCTAACCCTAACCCTAACCCTAACCCTAACCCTAACCCTAACCCTAACCCTAACCCTAACCCTAACCCTAACCCTAACCCTAACCCTAACCCTAACCCTAACCCTAACCCTAACCCTAACCCTAACCCTAACCCTAACCCTAACCCTAACCCTAACCCTAACCCTAACCCTAACCCTAACCCTAACCCTAACCCTAACCCTAACCCTAACCCTAACCCTAACCCTAACCCTAACCCTAACCCTAACCCTAACCCTAACCCTAACCCTAACCCTAACCCTAACCCTAACCCTAACCCTAACCCTAACCCTAACCCTAACCCTAACCCTAACCCTAACCCTAACCCTAACCCTAACCCTAACCCTAACCCTAACCCTAACCCTAACCCTAACCCTAACCCTAACCCTAACCCTAACCCTAACCCTAACCCTAACCCTAACCCTAACCCTAACCCTAACCCTAACCCTAACCCTAACCCTAACCCTAACCCTAACCCTAACCCTAACCCTAACCCTAACCCTAACCCTAACCCTAACCCTAACCCTAACCCTAACCCTAACCCTAACCCTAACCCTAACCCTAACCCTAACCCTAACCCTAACCCTAACCCTAACCCTAACCCTAACCCTAACCCTAACCCTAACCCTAACCCTAACCCTAACCCTAACCCTAACCCTAACCCTAACCCTAACCCTAACCCTAACCCTAACCCTAACCCTAACCCTAACCCTAACCCTAACCCTAACCCTAACCCTAACCCTAACCCTAACCCTAACCCTAACCCTAACCCTAACCCTAACCCTAACCCTAACCCTAACCCTAACCCTAACCCTAACCCTAACCCTAACCCTAACCCTAACCCTAACCCTAACCCTAACCCTAACCCTAACCCTAACCCTAACCCTAACCCTAACCCTAACCCTAACCCTAACCCTAACCCTAACCCTAACCCTAACCCTAACCCTAACCCTAACCCTAACCCTAACCCTAACCCTAACCCTAACCCTAACCCTAACCCTAACCCTAACCCTAACCCTAACCCTAACCCTAACCCTAACCCTAACCCTAACCCTAACCCTAACCCTAACCCTAACCCTAACCCTAACCCTAACCCTAACCCTAACCCTAACCCTAACCCTAACCCTAACCCTAACCCTAACCCTAACCCTAACCCTAACCCTAACCCTAACCCTAACCCTAACCCTAACCCTAACCCTAACCCTAACCCTAACCCTAACCCTAACCCTAACCCTAACCCTAACCCTAACCCTAACCCTAACCCTAACCCTAACCCTAACCCTAACCCTAACCCTAACCCTAACCCTAACCCTAACCCTAACCCTAACCCTAACCCTAACCCTAACCCTAACCCTAACCCTAACCCTAACCCTAACCCTAACCCTAACCCTAACCCTAACCCTAACCCTAACCCTAACCCTAACCCTAACCCTAACCCTAACCCTAACCCTAACCCTAACCCTAACCCTAACCCTAACCCTAACCCTAACCCTAACCCTAACCCTAACCCTAACCCTAACCCTAACCCTAACCCTAACCCTAACCCTAACCCTAACCCTAACCCTAACCCTAACCCTAACCCTAACCCTAACCCTAACCCTAACCCTAACCCTAACCCTAACCCTAACCCTAACCCTAACCCTAACCCTAACCCTAACCCTAACCCTAACCCTAACCCTAACCCTAACCCTAACCCTAACCCTAACCCTAACCCTAACCCTAACCCTAACCCTAACCCTAACCCTAACCCTAACCCTAACCCTAACCCTAACCCTAACCCTAACCCTAACCCTAACCCTAACCCTAACCCTAACCCTAACCCTAACCCTAACCCTAACCCTAACCCTAACCCTAACCCTAACCCTAACCCTAACCCTAACCCTAACCCTAACCCTAACCCTAACCCTAACCCTAACCCTAACCCTAACCCTAACCCTAACCCTAACCCTAACCCTAACCCTAACCCTAACCCTAACCCTAACCCTAACCCTAACCCTAACCCTAACCCTAACCCTAACCCTAACCCTAACCCTAACCCTAACCCTAACCCTAACCCTAACCCTAACCCTAACCCTAACCCTAACCCTAACCCTAACCCTAACCCTAACCCTAACCCTAACCCTAACCCTAACCCTAACCCTAACCCTAACCCTAACCCTAACCCTAACCCTAACCCTAACCCTAACCCTAACCCTAACCCTAACCCTAACCCTAACCCTAACCCTAACCCTAACCCTAACCCTAACCCTAACCCTAACCCTAACCCTAACCCTAACCCTAACCCTAACCCTAACCCTAACCCTAACCCTAACCCTAACCCTAACCCTAACCCTAACCCTAACCCTAACCCTAACCCTAACCCTAACCCTAACCCTAACCCTAACCCTAACCCTAACCCTAACCCTAACCCTAACCCTAACCCTAACCCTAACCCTAACCCTAACCCTAACCCTAACCCTAACCCTAACCCTAACCCTAACCCTAACCCTAACCCTAACCCTAACCCTAACCCTAACCCTAACCCTAACCCTAACCCTAACCCTAACCCTAACCCTAACCCTAACCCTAACCCTAACCCTAACCCTAACCCTAACCCTAACCCTAACCCTAACCCTAACCCTAACCCTAACCCTAACCCTAACCCTAACCCTAACCCTAACCCTAACCCTAACCCTAACCCTAACCCTAACCCTAACCCTAACCCTAACCCTAACCCTAACCCTAACCCTAACCCTAACCCTAACCCTAACCCTAACCCTAACCCTAACCCTAACCCTAACCCTAACCCTAACCCTAACCCTAACCCTAACCCTAACCCTAACCCTAACCCTAACCCTAACCCTAACCCTAACCCTAACCCTAACCCTAACCCTAACCCTAACCCTAACCCTAACCCTAACCCTAACCCTAACCCTAACCCTAACCCTAACCCTAACCCTAACCCTAACCCTAACCCTAACCCTAACCCTAACCCTAACCCTAACCCTAACCCTAACCCTAACCCTAACCCTAACCCTAACCCTAACCCTAACCCTAACCCTAACCCTAACCCTAACCCTAACCCTAACCCTAACCCTAACCCTAACCCTAACCCTAACCCTAACCCTAACCCTAACCCTAACCCTAACCCTAACCCTAACCCTAACCCTAACCCTAACCCTAACCCTAACCCTAACCCTAACCCTAACCCTAACCCTAACCCTAACCCTAACCCTAACCCTAACCCTAACCCTAACCCTAACCCTAACCCTAACCCTAACCCTAACCCTAACCCTAACCCTAACCCTAACCCTAACCCTAACCCTAACCCTAACCCTAACCCTAACCCTAACCCTAACCCTAACCCTAACCCTAACCCTAACCCTAACCCTAACCCTAACCCTAACCCTAACCCTAACCCTAACCCTAACCCTAACCCTAACCCTAACCCTAACCCTAACCCTAACCCTAACCCTAACCCTAACCCTAACCCTAACCCTAACCCTAACCCTAACCCTAACCCTAACCCTAACCCTAACCCTAACCCTAACCCTAACCCTAACCCTAACCCTAACCCTAACCCTAACCCTAACCCTAACCCTAACCCTAACCCTAACCCTAACCCTAACCCTAACCCTAACCCTAACCCTAACCCTAACCCTAACCCTAACCCTAACCCTAACCCTAACCCTAACCCTAACCCTAACCCTAACCCTAACCCTAACCCTAACCCTAACCCTAACCCTAACCCTAACCCTAACCCTAACCCTAACCCTAACCCTAACCCTAACCCTAACCCTAACCCTAACCCTAACCCTAACCCTAACCCTAACCCTAACCCTAACCCTAACCCTAACCCTAACCCTAACCCTAACCCTAACCCTAACCCTAACCCTAACCCTAACCCTAACCCTAACCCTAACCCTAACCCTAACCCTAACCCTAACCCTAACCCTAACCCTAACCCTAACCCTAACCCTAACCCTAACCCTAACCCTAACCCTAACCCTAACCCTAACCCTAACCCTAACCCTAACCCTAACCCTAACCCTAACCCTAACCCTAACCCTAACCCTAACCCTAACCCTAACCCTAACCCTAACCCTAACCCTAACCCTAACCTAACCCTAACCCTAACCCTAACCCTAACCCTAACCCTAACCCTAACCCTAACCCTAACCCTAACCCTAACCCTAACCCTAACCCTAACCCTAACCCTAACCCTAACCCTAACCCTAACCCTAACCCTAACCCTAACCCTAACCCTAAACCCTAACCCTAACCCTAACCCTAACCCTAACCCTAACCCTAACCCTAACCCTAACCCTAAACCCTAACCCTAACCCTAACCCTAACCCTAACCCTAACCCTAACCCTAACCCTAACCCTAACCCTAACCCTAACCCTAACCCTAACCCTAACCCTAACCCTAACCCTAACCCTAACCCTAACCCTAACCCTAACCCTAACCCTAACCCTAACCCTAACCCTAACCCTAACCCTAACCCTAACCCTAACCCTAAC